>NC_089838.1:46235372-46237872 GCF_035609145.1 Eleutherodactylus coqui | reverse complement strand
AAATTTGGACGCTAATTCTTTTGCGCATAGAATTGAATAATCGAGTTGGGACCCATTAGCTTTTCCTATTTATGACATAAAAAATGCTCGTGCCAAATTTTCCGTTTCTATGACACCGGAAAGTGGGAAAATTAGATTCCGTACGTAAAATTTGGACGCTAATTCTTTTGCGCATAGAATTGAATAATGGAGTTGGGACCCATTAGCTTTTACTATTTATGACATAATCAATGCTCGTGCCAAATTTCCTGTTTCTATGACACCGGAAAGTGAAAAAATTACATTCCGCACGTAAAATTTGGACGCTAATTCTTTTGTGCATAGAATTGAATAATCGAGGTGGGACCCATTAGCTTTTCCTATTTATGACATAATCAATGCTCGTGCCAAATTTCCCGTTTCTATGACACCGGAAAGTGAGAAAATTAGATTCCGCACATAAAATTTCGACGCCAATTCTTTTGCGCTAGAATTGAATAATCGAGTTGGGACCCATTCGCTTTTCCTATTTATGACATAATCAATGCTCGTGCCAACTTTCACGTTTCTATGACACCGGAAAGTGAGAAAATTACATTCCGCACGTAAAATTTGGACGCTAATTCTTTTGCGCATAGAATTGAATAATCGAATTGGGACCCATTAGCTTTTCCTATTTATGTCATAATCAATGCTCCTGCCAAATTTCACGTTTCTATGACATTGGGAAGTGAGAGATTTAGATTATGTACGTAAAATTTTGACGCCAATTCTTTTGCGCTAGAATTGAATAATCGAGTTGGGACCCAATTACTTTTCCTATTTTGGAGATAATCTATGCTCGTGCCAAAATTCATGTTTCTACTATATCGGGAAGTTGGACAACTTTTGGCGAGTCAGTCAGTGAGTCAGTCAGTGAGGGCTTTCAGCTTTATATATATACTAGCGTACCCGTCGCGCGTTGCTGCAAAGACAGACAGACATACATACATTCGTTTTTATATATCTAGATGACGGCAGCAGCGACCACTGAGGTTTTGTAGGCCGCTGCTTCCCCCTTGCAGGCTGAATAAAATAGCCGTTGGGTGGAACATCCAATTTATCCGGCTGCTGTGGCTTCTTGGGAAGATAGCCTAGTACATGTTTGCCCACTTCCAACTCCAATGGAGACTGACTGTAAATGGCTGGCGTGCTCTAGTATTTATGGTTTCAAGCTGTACGTGTCATTGCATACAGTCTATCTATCTATCTATCTATCTATCTATCTATCTATCTATCTATCTAGGTTATTGCATACAGTCTATCTATCTATCTATCTATCTATCTATCTATGACATCCGGAAATGAGAGAATTAGATTCCGTACATAAAATTTGAACGCTAATTCTTTGGCGCTTTGAATTGAATAATCGAGTTGGGACCCATTAACTTTTCCTATTTATGACATAATCAATGCTCGTGCCAAATTTCAAGTTTCTATGACATTGGGAAGTGAGAGAATTAAATTCCGTACATAAAATTTGGACGCTAATTCTTTTGCGCTTAGAATTGAATAATCGAGTTGGGATGAGACATAAGGCCTTGCCCATAAGCATTCCCCAACCTCCAAGAACTGAACCTACCTACCTGAATGAGATTTTGTAGGCCGCTGCTTCCCCCTTGCGGGCTGAATAAAATAGCCGTTGGGTGGAACATACAATTTATCCGGCTGCTGTGGCTTCTTAGGAAGATATCCTAGTACTTGTTTACCCACTTCCAACTCCAATGGTAATTGGCTGGCGTGCTCTAGTGGTTCCAAGCTGTACGTGTCATAATACAGCCTTAATGACATCACAATGCAGCTTTATAGAACATGTTGGGGCATGTTCAAGGGCGTCCGATGTTGATGACATCAGTGATGACATCACAATAGCAGGTGGCTTACTTATTCGATCTACGTGGGGGGGGGGCGTAACTTTCGACGACGCTCGCGCGCCATTTATCGTAGGATATTTGTACTATGCCTATAATCTTCCCAGGAGTGTACTTAACAACTTCCCAAAGTTTCATGGCGATCGGATGAATGGTGTAGTAGCGCATAAAGGACAAACAGACACGCACGCACGCACGCACGCACGCAGACACGCACGCAGACAGACATACATTCAATTTTATATATATATACACACATATACCGAGCAGAATCTACCTCACCTGTGTGTGTGTGTGTGTGTCTATAGACTGAGGAGAATCTCCCTCACCTCTGTGTGTATATACCGAGCAGTATCTACCTCTTTTCTGTGTGTGTGTGTGTGTAGACTTAGAATCTCCCTCACCTCTGTGTGTATATACCGAGTAGAATCTCCCTCACCTCTGTGCGTTGATATACCGAGGGGAATCTACCTCAAATCAGTGTGTGTGTGTGTGTGTGTGTGTGTGTGTGTGTGTGTGTGTGTATTTACCGAGGAGAATCTACTTCACCTGTGTGTGTATATATACCAAGCAGAATCTACCTTACCTGTGTGTGTGTGTGTGTATATACT